>NC_057811.1:185570434-185572112 GCF_018294505.1 Triticum aestivum | reverse complement strand
CCACCGCCGCCTCGGGCCGCGCCCCCTCCGCCGGAGCCCGAGCCCCGGCCGGCCTCCCTCTCCTCCGCCGGCGCCGCCACCTCGCCTCCTCTCCTTCCTCTCCGCCGGCGAGCAGCGCCACCGAGGACTCCGGCCACCGCGAGCCCGTGCCCGAGCCAGCCTCGATCCCGATCTGGTCAAAGGATAAGGTTGACCCGAGACCCCTCCGTTTTTTTGCTAAGTCTTTGTCATTTTACAGCATCTTGCCATGTTCGTGATGCCATAACTCCTTGCATGTAGCTCTGATTCGCGTGTGTAATATGTCAAATTGTTCGTCTCATGATGCTCTTCATTTTGTTAAATTGCACCATGTTCATTAGAGGTCATCTTGATGCCCAAATCTCTGTTGGAAGAGGGCTAGTTGCTGTTATTCTCTGGTTCTTATCAGAACTTGGAGATTTGTCATTTTTGTATCATTAAATCTGTGCATCTTATGGGCATGAGCTCTACATGTGTTTTTAAGTATGCCATGCCATCTTTCAGGTGGTGTAGTCCATGTATTTTTGTGATCTCTGTAGTGACTAGCACAAGCATGCAAAGTAGGCTCCGTAATGTTTCTGATTTCAGGGACAGTGATTTCTCCAAGTCCTCGTCTGCTGTTATTTTGTTGCCATGTAAACTTGATGCTACAGAGAGATCCATGCATATTTTGGTGATGTTCAGTAAGGATGTTTTGTATCTATTGTTGTAATTGATCCATTCATGCAATTGTTTGCAATTATGGAGTGCCATAGCATGACTCAATCTTGCTCTACTTTTGCTATAAAATATTTCTGGCAGATTCTTAACATGATATTCATTTTTGCCAAGCTTATTGTAGTTGATCCATACATGCTATGCAATTGTTCTTGCCATGGATAGCTTCATAAACATGCCATCTTGCTGTAGATGTGCTTGTTTTGTAGTGCATTGCTCTGTAGTGAGTGAATCAAGCTCACAAAGAGGCCTACATATTATTATTTCTGCCATGCTCTGTTTTCTGCTAAGTCTGAAACCTGATAACGAAACTTGCTATGTTTACATGCTTGCCATCATATCTTCTAGTCCTTTTTGGCTTATGTTCAGTAAGGGACTTTTGTCATCTGCATTTAGTAGAACACAATCATGACTTTTTTTGCTATGGTAAGTTCCTGTATCATGTTGATTTCGTGCTCTGAACATTGCTACCTGATGCTGTTTTCTGCCATGTCCAGTTTTTCACCAAGTCTGTGAACCTGTTATCTTTTGCACTTTTGCCATGCTTGTTTGAGCTTGATATGTTGTGAACTAGCCGTAGCTCATTGTTCATCTTTTGTCAAACATCTCCTGTAGATTACTGCCATGTGCTTTGTTGCTATGTTGGGGTGCTGTAGCATTGTTACTTGTTGCATTTTATGTGCTATCATGCTGTTAATCGCAGATTCGTGTCATTCTTGTTTTGCTTGCCATTTGCAAACCGTGCATCCGATTCCGGTGATCTTTATATCGATTTCGACCAAAATCATCTCATCTTTCCAGTGGCATGCTTGTTTTGCCAAGTTACTGCCATGTTCATCATTTTCCTTCCGGAGCACGCATATGCATCGCATATCATATCTTGCATATCATACATGTTTTGCATCATGTTGCTTGTGCATTTCTCGTTGTTGATTGTGGTTCC
>NC_057811.1:185562327-185569660 GCF_018294505.1 Triticum aestivum | reverse complement strand
AGCCTGCGGGGCCACCTCGGGGAAACTCGAGGTCTGGTTTTACTCGTAGCTTGACTTATCCGGTGTGCCCTGAGAACGAGATATGTGCAGCTCCTATCGGGATTTGTCGGCACATTCGGGCGGCTTTGCTGGTCTTGTTTTACCATTGTCGAAATGTCTTGTAAACCGGTATTCCGAGACTGATCGGGTCTTTCCGGGAGAAGGTTTATCCTTCGTTGACCGTGAGAGCTTATGATGGGCTAAGTTGGAACACCCCTGCAGGGTATTATCTTTCGAAAGCCGTGCCCGCGGTTATGAGGCAGATGGGAATTTGTTAATGTCCGGTTATAGAGAACTTGGCACTTGACCCAATTAAAATACATCAACTGCGTGTGTAGCCGTGATGGTCTCTTCTCGGCGGAGTCCGGGAAGTGAACACGGTCTGAGTTATGTATGACGTAAGTAGGTGTTCAGGATCACTTCTTGGTCATTGCTAGATGACGTCCATTCCGTTGCTTCTCTTCTCGCTCTCTTTTGCGCAAGTTAGCCACCATATATGCTTTTGCCGCTGCAGCTCCACCTCATTGCACCTCCTTTTCCTATAAGCTTAAATAGTCTTGATCTCGCGGGTGTGAGATTGCTGAGTCCCCGTGACTCACAGATTCTACCAAAACAGTTGCAGGTGCCGACGATGCCAGTGCAGATGATGGCGTCGATCTCAAGTGGGAGTTCGACGAGGAACGTGGTCGTTACTATGTGTCTTTTCCTGATGATCAGTAGTGGAGCCCAGTTGGGACGATCGGGGATCTAGCATTTGGGGTTGTCTTATTTTCATCTGGATTTTGACCGTAGTCGGTCTATATGGTTGTATTTTGGATGATGTATGAATAATATTTATGTATTGTGTGAAGTGGCGATTGTAAGCCAACTCTTTATCCCATTCTTGTTCATTACAAGGGATTGTGTGAAGATGACCCTTCTTGCGACAAAACCACTATGCGGTTATGCCTCTAAGTCGTGCCTCGACACGTGGGAGATATAGCTGCATCGTGGGCGTTACAAGTTGGTAATCAGAGCCATCCCCGACTTAGGAGCCCCCTGCTTGATCGAATCGCTGGCGTTGTTGAGTCTAGAACAAAAATGTTTTGAGTCCTAGGATTATATATATCGGAGAGTAGGATTCTTTTTACTCCTCAGTCCCTTCGTCTCTCTGGTGAGGTCTCCTGACGTAGAAATTTTGACTATTCTCTCCTCAAATTTCACTAAAAAAAAATTTTAGGATCACGCGGGTATCTTGGAATCGTTCCGATGGTTTTGTGACGAGAACATTGTTCTTGGTGCCTCCTGACATTTAGGGGTTGTGGCAGTGTCCCGGGGAGTTGAGCTCCGAGGTGTTGTCGTCACAATTTTATCGTTGCAGTTCTGGAATACCTGAGTTTCGCCGACATCGAAATCTCTTTTATGCAGTTGTTGGTGAGATCACCTCGACGCCACCCAGTACTGGGGCGGGAGTTCGGGAGTATTGCCATAACTTGTATAACGGATGTTTTTCGAAGGTTGAGGTAAACGATTTCCGAAGGTTTCTTGGTTATGTGTTGACGGATGGATACAGCTGGATCTAGGGATTGCTAGTTTGTGTGATATATTTTGTGTCCCCTGTATCCCCAACACCAGATTGCATAACCAGAAAGTTTCGGGAGTTTATAAGTGGGAATTCAAGTAGCCTTAGGATATCTTTCCGACAGACGCATGATATGAGATTGGGGTTCAACGTCTAGTGGTCCGCCTGTACACGGTTGGTTTTACAGTGGTCTCGTAGTGTCTTAAAGAGTCCATGGCTATGCCGACTCGGGGACGCTTCGTATGTCATGTGCACAGCCTTGTACATGATGGTGCTGTACGATTGAGCCCGTGTGGGCCCCACCACGAAAACTTCGGACGAAACCTCTATCATATGTTTGTTCCGGCTTATTTTGCAAGCCAATACTTTGTTTTATTTTGTATTGTGGTATTCGAGTTGCTTCGAAGTCATATGTTGATTCCATATCTTTTTCTAAGTGGCTTCTCAACTTATGGAAGTGTGATGATTTACTACGGAATTCATCCGTTCATCTTCGTTCGAATGTTTATTGTGAAGACTATATGTTGCAATTTCTATCCGTTGATTCTACTTATCTTTTTGTCTATCAAGATGTTAACGGATGTCGCCCTCTTCAGGATGGCTCCGCCAACGCGTCAGAATCCGGATCGAAATGAAGGGAGTCAAGCGAACCCTCCGCCACCACCTCCACCTCCGGAGGCATGGCAAGCTATCATGGCAGCCACCAACGCCAATGCTCAGATGATTCTGCAACTCTTGCAAGAACGTACTCAAGGGCAAGGCAATCAAGGTCAAGGCAACAATCAGTTTCACTTTGCCACTCTCAACCAGTTTCTCGCAAATCAGCCCAAGTCTTTCAGCTACTGTGCCGAGGCCACGGATGCCGATGATTGGCTCATGGACATCAACAAGCATTTTGAATGTAGCAATGTCAGGACTGAGGACTATGTCAAGTTCGCTTCTTTCCAGCTCAAGGACCAAGCTGCTGATTGGTTTCAACAATACAAAGATTCCAGAGGAGGTCGTGTGATCACTTGGACTGACTTCTGTCGGGACTTCAAAGCGCACCACATTCCACAAAGTGTTGTTGAGAGCAAGCGTGAGGAGTTCCGCAATCTCAAGCAAGGCAACATGTCTGTGTATCAATACAACATCCAGTTTCAGAAACTTGCTCGCTTCGCTAAACAAGACGTTCCTGATGAGAGAAGCATGATTTATCACTTCAGAGGTGGCCTTAAAGAGGATCTACAGTTAGCTCTCGTTCTTGTTGAGCCTACTCAGTTTGATCAATTCTATAATATGGCACTGAAGCAAGAGGCTGCTCAGCTCAAGTGTGAGGCTTCTAAGAAAAGAGTCAGAGACGCAGTTCAGTCTTCTTCTTCCTCACTTGTGACAGCTAAGCAACAGAAGTTCTGGTTGCCTCCTCCTCCTCCGTTTCGTCAGCCTTATCAGCAGAAGAACAAAGGTGGCCAGGGTTCTTCCAACTCCTCCAACTCTGGCTATCAGAACAAGTCTCAGAATCAAGCTCCAAAGTCCAATGCTCCTTACCACCGTCCACTCTCAGAGGTGACTTGCAACAAATGTCAGCAGAAAGGTCACTATGCTAACAAGTGCTTCAACCAAAGGCGTCTTCCTCCTCCTCCTCCTCCTGTCAGATCTTCCAGCAATGAAGTGGTCAAGCATAATCCAAAGTCTGCAAAGGTGAACATGATGAATGCAGCTCAAGCGGAGGAATCTACTGATGTGATAATGGGTAATCTTCCTGTTAATGATATTCCTGCAAAAGTTCTTTTTGATACTGGTGCATCGCTTTGTTTCATGTCAAGACCGTTTTTTGCCAAGCATGAATTCACTTGTTCTCATCTGAGTAAACCCATGGATGTCGTTTCTCCGGGTAAACGTTTGAGTTCTAGCATGATGGTTCCGGATGTTTCCATCAAGATGGGCGACTATAAATTTCAGTCTTCTCCAATTGTTCTTGGTGACTCGGATATTGATCTTATTCTCGGGATGGACTGGCTTTCTAAGCACAAGGCTCAACTTGATTGTGCTGCCAGGGAAATTCAATTGACACACTCGTCTGGGGATGTGATTATTTATGCCGCTCGTGATGAAACCATTCGGTTTTTCTCTCTCAATGAGAAGGGCGAATTGAATGCCATCTCTCAAATTCCAGTCATTTGCGAGTATCAAGATGTCTTTCCAGAAGAGCTTCCGGGTATGCCTCCTCATCGGCCAGTTGAGTTCGTTATCGAACTAGAGCCTGGCACTGAACCCGTTTGCAAGCGTCCATACAAGCTTGGACCCAACGAGCTGAAGGAATTGAAGAAACAGCTCGATGAACAAGAGCGTCTGGGTTTGATCAGACCGAGTTCTTCTCCATGGGGTTGTGGTGTTCTTTTTGTCAAGAAGAAGGATGGCACGGACCGACTTTGTGTCGACTACCATCCATTGAACAAGAAGACAATCAAGAACAAGTATCCACTTCCCAACATCAATGAGCTATTTGAGCAACTCAAAGGGGCTAAAGTATTCTCGAAGCTTGACCTTCGTATGGGTTATCATCAGATTCGCATTCGTGAAGAAGATATTCCCAAGACAGCATTCAGAACAAGCTTTGGTTCTTATGAATATACTGTCGTGTCTTTCGGCCGTGTCAATGCTCCTCCAGTTTTCTCTCGGATGATGAATTTCATCTTCAACCCCTATACCAATGAATTCGTTCTGGTGTATCTCGATGATATCTTGGTCTTCTCCAAGAATAAGAAGGACCATGCCAAACATTTGCGATTGGTGCTCGACAAGCTCAGAGAGTATCAATTCTATGCGAAGTTCTCTAAATGTGAGTTTTGGCTCGATGAAGTTCTTTTCCTTGGTCACATCATCTCTGCCAAGGGCATCACTGTTAACCCCGAGAAGGTGTCCGCAGTTGTGAATTGGGAACCTCCTCAAAATGTCAAGCAGCTGCGCAGTTTTCTTGGTCTTGCAAGCTATTGCCGAAGATTCGTTGAGAATTTCTCCAAGATTGCAAAGCCTCTTTCCAACCTCCTTCAGAAGCATGTGAAGTATGTCTGGTCTCCTGAGTGTGACGTTGCTTTCAACACTCTCAAAGAGAAACTAGTCACAGCTCCTGTCTTGACTCCTCCTGATGAATCCAAGCCATATGAAGTTTTCTGTGATGCTTCTCTTCAAGGTCTCGGTGCTGTGTTAATGCAAGAGAAGAAAGTTGTGGCCTATACCTCTCATCAGTTGAAGCCCAACGAGAAGAACTACCCCACTCACGATCTTGAGTTGGCGGCAGTTGTCCATGCATTAATAACGTGGAGACCTCTCTTGTTGGGAAGACAAGTGGACATTTTCACCGATCACAAGAGTCTCAAGTATATCTTCACTCAGCCCAACCTCAACCTCAGGCAGACTCGATGGGTCGAAATGATTCAAGAGTACAATCCGAGTATTGAATATACTCCAGGCAAGGCTAATGTCATTGCAGATGCTTTAAGCAGGAAGGCTTATTGCAACAGCTTAATTCTCAAGCCATTCCAACCGGATCTTTGTGAAGCTTTCCGCAAGCTGAATCTCCAAGTTGTTCCTCAAGGCTTTCTTGTCAACCTCTTAGTCTCTCCTACTTTGGAAGATCAGATTCGTGAGGCGCAACTCCTTGATGCCATGGTGAAGAAGGTGAAACGTGGTATCGACAAGGGTCTTTCCAAATACAAGTGCTATCGCATTGATGACAGAGACACCTTATTCTTCGAGGACCGGATTGTGGTTCCGAAAGGTGATCTAAGGAAAGTCATAATGAACGAGGCGCACAATTCTCTCCTATCCATTCATCCTGGAAGTACGAAGATGTATCATGACCTCAAGCAGTCGTATTGGTGGACTCGAATGAAGCGAGAAATTGCTCAGTTCGTGAATGAATGTGATGTCTGCCGAAAAGTGAAAGCAGAACACCAACGACCAGCTGGTCTCCTCCAACCTCTTGCTATCCCAGAATGGAAGTTTGATCATATCGAAATGGACTTCGTGACTGGTTTTCCAAAGTCCAAGCGCGGAAATGATGCTATCTTCGTTGTCATTGACAAGCTCTCTAAAGTGGCTCATTTCCTTCCAATCAAAGAATCCATCACAGCAGCTCAGCTGGCAGAGCTTTACACCTCTAGAATTGTCTCCTTGCACGGCATTCCACAATTGATTTCTTCTGATCGTGGAAGCATCTTTACCTCTAAGTTCTGGGACTCTTTCCAAAAGGCTATGGGCACCAACATTCGCTTCAGCACAGCTTTCCATCCTCAAACTAGTGTCCAAGTCGAGCGAGTCAATCAAATTCTTGAAGATATGCTCAGGGCTTGTGTCATTTCCTTTGGCATGAAATGGGAAGATTGTCTTCCATATGCTGAATTCTCCTACAACAACAGCTTCCAAGCGAGTTCAGGCAAGGCCCCATTCGAGATTCTCTATGGCAGAAAGTGTCGTACTCCTCTCAATTGGTCAGAGACTGGTGAACGCCAACTTCTTGGCAATGACTTAATCACTGAAGCTGAAGAAATGTGTAAAGTCATCCGTGATAATCTCAAAGCCGCGCAATCGCGCCAGAAGAGTTACTATGATAGTAAGCACCGTGATTTGGCTTTCGAGATCGGAGACCATGTCTACCTCCGCATCTCTCCAATGAAAGGCACTCGTCGCTTCGGTATCAAAGGGAAGCTTGCCCCTAGATACGTGGGTCCTTTCAAGATCGTTGGCAAAAGAGGCGACCTCTCCTAACAACTTGAGCTTCCTTCCAACTTCGCGAACGTGCACGATGTGTTCCACGTGTCACAGCTCCGTAAGTGCTTCAAGACGCCTGAGCGCACTATTGACTTCGAAGAGATTGACCTCCAAGAAGATTTGTCTTATCATGAGCACCCCGTTGCTATTCTTGAAGAAACTGAGCGCAAGACTCGCAACAAGTCAATCAAATTCCTGAAAGTGAAGTGGTCGCACCATTCCGACCGGGAAGCCACCTGGGAACGCGAGGACCACCTCCGTTCCGAATATCCGGAGTTCTTTCAGTCCTAGATCTCGGGACGAGATCCTCTCGTAGTGGTGGAGTGTTGTAACACCCCGGATGTAACTTGCCATATTTGTAACTCCTACTCTTGCCATTTCCGGCTATGTGTTATGATTTTCCCTCCGTTGTCGGGTTTTGTCTTTCGTTTTGTATTTTGTCATGTCATGCATTTTCATATCATGTCATCATGTGCATTGCATTTGCATACGTGTTCGTCTCTTGCATCCGAGCATTTTCCCCGTTGTCCGTTTTGCAATCCGGCGCTCCTATCTCCTCCGGCGCATCCCTCTTGTTTTCTTTCGTGTGCGGGTGTCAAACTTTCTCGGAATGGACCGAGGCTTGTCAAGTGGCCTTATTATACCACCCGGAGACCACCGGTCAAGTTTCGTTCCATTCGGAGGTCGTTTGGTACTCCAACGGTTAACCGGGCATCCGCAAAGTCCATTTGTGTGTCCAGCAAAAAACCCCCTCAAAACCAGCCCAAAACCCACCAAACTCTCTTCCATGCTCTAGGTCGTTCGATCACGATCGTGTGGGCGAATACCGCACCTCATTTGAAGCCTCCTAGCTCCCTCTACCTATTTATATGTGAGACCCCGAATTTTTCCTGCAGACGAAACCCTACACTTTTCCCTCCGCGCCGCCGGACGCGTCCGCCGTCGGCCGGACACGTCCGCCGCCGCAGCCAACCTCTCCCG
>NC_057811.1:185559551-185561851 GCF_018294505.1 Triticum aestivum | reverse complement strand
CGCGCCCCTCCGCCGGAGCCCGAGCCCCGGCCGGCCTCCCTCTCCTCCGCCGGCGCCGCCACCTCGCCTCCTCTCCTTCCTCTCCGCCGGCGAGCAGCGCCACCGAGGACTCTGGCCACCACGAGCCCGTGCCCGAGCCAGCCTCGATCCCGATCTGGTCAAAGGATAAGGTTGACCCGAGACCCCTCCGTTTTTTTGCCAAGTCTTTGTCATTTTACAGCATCTTGCCATGTTCGTGATGCCATAACTCCTTGCATGTAGCTCCGATTCGCGTGTGTAATATGTCAAATTGTTCGCCTCGTGATACTCTTCATTTTCTTAAATTGCACCATGTTCATTAGAGGTCATCTTGATGCCCAAATCTCTGTTGGAAGAGGGCTAGTTGCTGTTATTCTCTGGTTCTTATCAGAACTTGGAGATTTGTCATTTTTGTATCATTAAATCTGTGCATCTTATGGGCATGAGCTCTACATGTGTTTTAAGTATGCCATGCCATCTTTCAAGTGGTGTAGTCCATGTATTTTTGTGATCTCTGTAGTGACTAGCACAAGCATGCAAAGTAGGCTCCGTAATGTTTCTGATTTCAGGGACAGTGATTTCTCTAAGTCCTCGTCTGCTGTTATTTTGTTGCCATGTAAACTTAATGCTACAGAGAGATCCATGCATATTTTGGTGATGTTCAGTAAGGATGTTTTGTATCTATTGTTGTAATTGATCCATTCCTGCAATTGTTTGCAATTATGGAGTGCCATAGCATGACTCAATCTTGCTCTACTTTTGCTATAAAATATTTCTGGCAGATTCTTAACATGATATTCATTTTTGCCAAGCTTATTGTAGTTGATCCATACATGCTATGCAATTGTTCTTGCCATGGATAGCTTCATAAACATGCCATCTTGCTGTAGATGTGCTTGGTTTGTAGTGCATTGCTCTGTAGTGAGTGAATCAAGCTCACAAAGAGGCCTACATATTATTATTTCTGCCATGCTCTGTTTTCTGCTAAGTCTGAAACCTGATAACGAAACTTGCTATGTTTACATGCTTGCCATCATATCTTCTAGTCCTTTTTGGCTTATGGTCAGTAAGGGACTTTTGTCATGTGCATTTAGTAGAACGCAATAATGCCTTGTTTTGCTATGGTAAGTTCCTGTATCATGTTGATTTCGTGCTCTGAACATTGCTACCTGATGCTGTTTTCTGCCATGTCCAGTTTTTCACCAAGTCTGTGAACCTGTTATCTTTTGCACTTTTGCCATGCTTGTTTGAGCTTGATATGTTGTGAACTAGCCGTAGCTCATTGTTCATCTTTTGTCAAACATCTCCTGTAGATTACTGCCATGTGCTTTGTTGCTATGTTGGGGTGCTGTAGCATTGTTACTTGTTGCATTTTATGTGCTATCATGCTGTTAATCGCAGATTCGTGTCATTCTTGTTTTGCTTGCCATTTGCAAACCGTGCATCCGATTCCGGTGATCTTTATATCGATTTCGACCAAAATCATCTCATCTTTCCAGTGGCATGCTTGTTTTGCCAAGTTACTGCCATGTTCATCATTTTCCTTCCGGAGCACGCATATGCATCGCATATCATATCTTGCATATCATACATGTTTTGCATCATGTTGCTTGTGCATTTCTCGTTGTTGATTGTGGTTCCATTTGTTTGTGTTCTTGTCTTGGGTAGAGCCGGGAGACGAGTTCGTGAACGAGGAACCTGTTGAGTACGCTTACGAGGATCAAGCTTTCGACAACTCTGAGAACCTTGCAGGCAAGATGACCACCCCTCGAAATCACTTCTATCTTTGCTTTGCTAGTTGTTCGCTCTATTGCCATGCTCCGCTACCTATCACTTGCTATATCATGTCTCCCATTTTGCCATGTCAGCCTCTAACCATCTTTTCCTAGCAAACCGTTGTTTGGCTAAGTTACCGCTTTTGCTCAGCCCCTCTTATAGCGTTGCTAGTTGCAGGTGAAGTTGAAGCTTGTTCCATGTCGGAACATGGATATGTTGGGATATCACAATATCTCTTATTTAATTAATGCATCTATATATTTGGTAAAGGGTGGAAGGCTCGGCCTTATGCCTGGTGTTTTGTTCCACTCTTGCCGCCCTAGTTACTGATATACCGGGATTATGTTCCTTGAGTTTGCGTTCCTTGCACGATCGGGTGATTTATGGGACCCCCTTGACAGTTCGCCTTGAATAAAACTCCTCCAGCAAGGCCCAACTTTGGTTTTACCATTTGCCGCCTAAGCCTTTTCCCCCGGGTTTTCGCGAGCCCGAGGGTCATCTTTATT